>NC_059367.1:4355000-4382500 GCF_019703515.2 Myxocyprinus asiaticus | reverse complement strand
TATCTACTGTATGTATATATCTGTCTACTGTATGTATGTATGTATATATCTATCTACTGTATGTATATATCTGTCTACTGTATGTATGTATGTATGTATATATCTATCTACTGTATGTATGTATATATAAATATATCATTGTATGTCTTCACAGACAAATAGCGGTTTTCTGTCTACCAATCACAGAGGGCGATTTAAAAGTGTGCACTAATAAAACGTGACATCATCCATAGTAACGAGGACAACTCGCCTTACTGTTATCTTAAGATTTCCTTACTAAAACTTGCTCTTAGCAGTTTTGTGAATAGATTTTAAGCAAAAACTCCTAGCTAGGAACTCTTTGGAGAACTCCTATTAGTAAGATAAAAATCTTAGTGAATATGGGCCCTGGTCTCATAGAATGGTGTTACTATAACTACATTTTTGCAAAATGATTTTTACATGGCTCGTTGTAGATATCGCAGCAGTTTCCTGGTATAATGAACTATATAACTTGTATAACAATGACTTTTATGAGGCGAAAGTGTCATATAAGCTCCACAAAATGACTTGGTTGCTTCAGCAATTGCATGTTTCATCTCACATTTGCTTTTATAATTTAGGGTAGGGAGGTTGGTTTTGTTTATTTAAAACTCGATAGGGCATTAATCTTAAAAACCTCATCTGTTTGGGAGAACATTTAACTTGCTTTTAGTGTCACACAATGGACATTTCACTTCGGAACTGCCACGATACGTGTAAGAAACCATGTAATATCATTTTGCAAAAATATCAACACAACGGTCTCGTAATTTTCATGAGATCAGGCTCGATTAATGTATGTGCATAAACATTTCTCCTTTTGTGTTCACAGAAGAAAGCAGGTCATATGTGATTTGGAATAACATGAGGATGAGTAAATGATGACAGAATTTTTATTTATGGGTGAACTATCGCTTTAAAAGCCCCCACTGCATTGACATACTAAAGAATTGGAAAGGTTTTGGCATTTTCTCCAATACAAGAGAAAATAGCATGGATCACTAGGATGAGCCGTGAGAGGATCTTTACTTTATCTGCGGCAGTGAAATGAATCTCTGCTCCCACTCTGACCTCTGCAGATTGAGGGTTATTCTTTCATATCCGTCCCTGTATTTAGTTTACGATGCCCTAAAGAATACCTGAAGTTTACGTAGCAAGAGAAATTGAGATACATCCCCAGCAGCAAGTTTTTCAACCTGGTATTTTGGAGTTCCTTTATTTTGAGATGAACAATACTGTATATGCGCATACAAGAAAGAGACGTTGAGTGTGTGTGTATGTGTACGTGGATGCGTACACACTCACCTTGTCTCAAAAAATCTCCTCTCCTGAGCTGCATGTCATATGAGCAATTATCCGAGTTTGAGGTGACTTCTCTCTAGAGCAGACGAAGGCAGATCCTTCAAAGGTTTCCAAAAAAAATTAACATCAATTTCAGGGGATATTTCTCTGTTAAAAATCAATGAATGGAAAAGCATGCAATGCTGGTGAGCAGATTTTTTTTTTTGTGGTACCAAACATGCAGACAAGACAAGACAAGACATTTTAGCTTTGAGGTCTAGGCACAAATTAACTCTTTTTAACAGTCAGGTGTGACAAAACACACATTTATCAGAGTTTTCTGGCAAAACCACCTTGTTGCATTAAAGCGACAGTTCACCAAAAAATGAAAAGTCTGTCATCATTTACTCACACACATGTCATTCCAAACTTCAAACCTGTATGACTGTCTGTGGAACACAAAAGGTGATTTTAGGCAGAACGTTAGCCTCAGTCACCATTTACTTTTATTGAATGGGAAAAAAATGCAACAAAATTAAATGGTGACTGAGGCTAATGTTCTGCGTAACATCTCCTTTTGTGTTCCACAGAAGAATGAAAGTCATAATGACATGGAAAAACATGAAAGTGAGTAAATTATGTTAGGATTTTCATTTTTGGGTGAACTTTCCCTTGAAATGCAAATCAGGTAACAATATAGGGTTGCAGGGTTGCATAAAAATGCATAAAACACATTGTTTTTTAAGTGGGGGAAATAGATTTGATATTAATCTGTTCAAAGTGGGCTCACACTGACTGACCAATAACAATGGAGATTGATTTGCTTTTAGAATACTTGAGATTTTATAAAATGCCAAATGTGTTTGAAATGAACACAATTGATATTGTGCACCCTTTTCTGAAGTAGTTCTTTTGTGGAAGCATTATCTTAATTTATTACTCAAAAAAGCATCGTGCTGTCTCAAAATTATTTGCGTTAGTTGACATATTTTGCACTATAACTATTGTCTCTATAGCTACAAGATATCCGTATAACCCCCCCCCCCATCCCCCCCCCACCCCCAGGAGCCTTTTACCCCAACTGTACCACCTTTTTTTAAAAATTGAATTTTAATCAAAACAACCTTCTGTTATTATATCGTTTCACACAAATTAGGTTGGCCCATCAATATTCAGTAAAAATAAATCTATTTTTTCTATCTTTAATTTTGTGACCAGAAGAAAGCTAATTTTACGTTGTACTCCAATAAGGGATACCAGGGATAGTTGTCAAAAAAATAAAAAAAATAATAATATTTTTTTATTTATTTTTTTATCCTGGAGGAAATAGTCATTTGAGAGGCCAAGGAGAGGAGCAAAGAGTGATTTTGTCATATTCTGTAAAAAATAAATTAAATATTGAAATAAATTTTGTAAATTAATAAATATTGGTCATGTGAGGTCATTTGACTTTGTATATAAACTCTGACATCAACTCGCATTCTTTGTCTAAAAGTAACATGGTAGCATTTTTGAGTGGTTTGCTGACCTCGGGGCAACTCTTTTTAATGTTATTTTCATGATTTCCACAAGCTGTAAAATTGGAAAATAAAAACAAATATTTTGAAGAAAAGCATGGAAATGTGTTATCTGGGCCCTAGTGTGTTGGGAAATGGCACTAAATAAATTTTCTGAGGTATCTTTAGGTTTTTGCCCTTTTTAGGGTTAGTTTTTAACCTGTTTTTTTACTCATTAATGCAACATGACTGGACAGGTCAAGTTTCTGATCACCCAATAGGTGTCGTTGACATGTAAAAATATTGCCGTTCACGTGTTCAAATGCATTCAGAGTCGTTTTTGTTGCTTAGTTTCAATAAATGCTCTTTTTTGACTGGGAAGAAGTTTTGAGTTCTGAAAGTTAGTTTTCATGGTACAATGAACTTTGTACTATGAAGATGAAGAAAAAGTTGATTCCTCAAAATATGAGACTTATTCAAAATAATGTGGGTGAACCCAGTAAATGACAGTGAGAGGCGTTTATGATTCCACATACTGTGCTTTGATAAATCCATGTGGCCTTCTCTGTCTGAACTGCAGGGTAGCCAACTGAAGATAGAAAGTTCAAAGACACAGCTGTGTAAACTGATATACAACACACACACACACACACACACACACACACACACACACACACATTAAATACAATCTGACAGGTAGTTAGGCAACACATACTGTATAAAGATGCATCCAGGCGTAAAAATAATAAGGTGCATTCTAACTAAAGTAAAAGAAGATGAATCGCTGCTGTCTCCAAAAGATGCAACAGCTGTTATGTTACAGTTAAGGAGAATGGACTGAATAAGAAAATGTTTTTTTTTTCTAAGAGGTTGCTCTTTCAGAGCTCAAGAGATATAATGGTGTTCCCATTTATGGGTTATTTAGGAACCAACTTTGTTTCAGATGTTTCTCCTAAAACTCATTAAAGGGGAAGTATGTACTGAACAAGAGATATCTATAAGTAAGCCATTTAAAATGTTTTAATGCAGTGGCTCTGTGATGCTAACAAATCTTGCACTGTTTTTGGAGCTGTCTAATATGCCAACTTCTGGTTCAACCAGTGACGTGAGTTTGGGGTGGGATTATGTGTTTGAAGGTGTTATTTTTTACAATTTTGTTTGGTGACGCTAGTGGTGCAGAAATGATACACTTGTGACTTTACCATTGAGATAAATAAGTTTATGTTTAAAGCTATAAAATGCATTTGGATAAGCATAGCTCACATAATTGGTCCTTGATGAAAAATATTTGAGTTCATATTGAGTTCTCTGGCTTTAGATTGTACAATTGGTATCTTGGGAAATCTGAGTACAGTTTGAGACAATGAGATTTCGCTTTTTTTGTTTTGTTTTATATATCACAAGTCACATAACAAATGCAAGAAAAACATACAAAATAATAGAGAAAAAGGACAAAATCACAGATGTAAAACAATATACAAAGGGGTATTAAAATAAAGGATCTTAGACACTTGTTCAAAACCATCAAAAATAGAAGTCTCTAAGATGGATACAGATTTAAGGCCCTACAGTAGTCCAGAGTCTTTATAGCCTTTGTGTTTCTCACACCCTTCAATGCTTCAAGATACTGATAAAACTTAAACTGACCAAAATTTGGTACCTTCTTTGACAAACATCTTCATTTATGAATATCATATTTACATACAATAATAAATAAGTTAAGAATATAACACATTTTCTTTTCTAAAAGTTTATTAGACATTGAGATCTCTTTTAGAGGAAATACAAGAGATCAGGAGCTGTTCGCCTAGTTTTCAGCATCAGTCTTTTTTTAACACGCAATAGTTTTTTTTAGTTTCCTCACATATATTTCGGGTTCCCTCACAAAAGCTTTATACATCCCTTACGAAAACTAACAGTTACCATAGTACTATGGAATTTGGTAGGAACCATGTTTTAAAATCATTGTACATGTACCACAAATCAGCCATGGTATAACTATAGTAAAACTGTAGCAACCATGCTTTTTTTTTTTTTTTAGAATAATTATATTTCAATGGTTTAGGTTTTCGTGTATTATTACTATGGTTTTAGTACAAATATCATGGTTAGAATATGGATACTGTAGCAAAAAGTTGGTACATTTTGTTGGATGGTGGTTACAGTCGTAAAACATGATCAATTTTGTGGTTACTATGGTTTTACTACAAATAACGTAGTTGAATGATAGTTGCTTACTGTAGTAAAACATGGTCAATTTTGAGGTTACTATGGTTTTACTACAAATACCGTAGTTGAACGATGGTTACTGTAGTAAAACATGGTCAGTTTTGTGGTTACTATGGTTTTACTACAAATAAAATAGTTGAACAATGCTTACTGTAGTAAAACATGGTCAGTTTTGTGGTTAATATGGTTTTACTACAAATAACGTAGTTGAATGATAGTTGCTTACTGTAGTAAAACATGGTCAATTTTGAGGTTACTATGGTTTTACTACAAATACCGTAGTTGAACGATGGTTACTGTAGTAAAACATGGTCAGTTTTGTGGTTACTATGGTTTTACTACAAATACCGTAGTTGAACAATGCTTACTGTAGTAAAACATGGTCAGTTTTGTGGTTAATATGGTTTTACTACAAATACTGTAGTTGAACGATGGTTACTGTAGTAAAACATGGTCAGTTTTGTAGTACTATGGTTTTACTACAAATAAAATAGTTGAACAATGGTTACTGTAGTAAAAACATGGTCAGTTTTGTGGTTACTATGGTTTTACTACAAATATCGTAGTTTAAAGATGGTTGCTTACTGTAGTAAAACATGGTACATTTTGTAGTTACTATGGTTTTACTATAAACACCGTAGTTGAACGATGGTTACTGTAGTAAAACATGGTCAGTTTTGTGGTTAATAAGGTTTTAATACAAATGCTTAATGTAGTAAAACCATGTTGAAATTTCATAAAGGAAGGATAAAGCTATTTGAGAGAACCCAAAATAATTGTGAGGGAATGGCAAACTATTTCATAAAATAAATTCCCTCCCTGTCCTCAAAGGGGTTTCATGCTTTTACTGATCTGTTTCGAGAGAAATGTGTTCTGCTGTATTCATGGCACTCCATTTAACTTTTCTCAGGTGAAACAGTCTCCTCCATTTAAAGTCCCTATTGTCTCTCCATTTAATCGTATTGCTGTCTGGGAGAAATTACTGAGAAATATCATTTGTGAGTTTTCTTTCCTAAAGGTATCTTTGATGAAGTATCTTTGGGTATGTGTGGAAGAGTATATTAATCCAGTACACTAACAGCTCGCCTGAAGACGTGTTTCCAACTCAGTCACCTCCTTCGCTTTCATTATTTGCAGCAACCTTCTCTTCTCTGTCTCAAAATAAACTCAGGCTTAATTACTGAACCTTGAACAGCTCTTACAGTACCTTGACGTATACTTAAGATCCCTGTGGGAATGTTTTGTATGTGTGTGTTTGCGTTCTTTTCGTTCTCTTACATAAAATAACCAAAGTACTAGTTTGTCGACCTTCCAATCTTTTTAAAATATGTTCTCCCTAATGATGATAAATACTTAGAGAAAACCATCAGGCTATTACTGTAGAACAACAAATATCAAAGCAACTCATAAATTATGAATGAAATTACCAAGTTATGCACCTCTATTTGTGACATTATTCTAAATGTCTTTAAGGAAAAGCAAGATGGAAAAAGGGCAACAGACCGAATTATTTCTGTCAAAGCAGAGAATGTCAACAACATCTCGAAAAACAACTCAGCAAGCTTAGACGCTTTCTCATTAGAAAAGCCGTATGATAGTACGAGACCAGTCATGTGAGGAGAATATTTCATCCTCCACAAAGCAGAAAAGGAAATCAGGTTTTAATGCCTTCTTAAACCATCTTTAACTACCTCTGGAGAAAGCTCAGTGAAGGTATTTGCATTTCGTCCACCAACCAATTAAGTTCAAATAATTGGTGTGGGAACCCTGCTGATGTGGACCGTATATGCACTTAGATTACCGACTAAATATATCTCCACCACTCAAAACCATGACACTCGCTGGAATATTCTTTTAAAAAGTTTGAAAACCCCAGATTTAGACTTTACATATTCAATCAAATGTTTTTTACTGAATAAATAATGTTTAAACTAAAATATTTGCTAAAGATGGTATCCATAGATCTTAAGTTGTATTCAACCTGGATTATTCACATTCTCAGGAATGCGACTTAACGTTTTAATCACTAAAGTCCCCTTTGGACCAGCTGACAATTATATCATTATAAAGCATTTTTGTCATGATATTGAGGGACCATCTGGACAATATGCTTAGAAAGATGACAATTGCTCAGTGATTAGTTTAAAAACAGATGCATTATACCATGGACCTAAAAAAGTACATTTACACCACACTTACGCTACTGATTGTCATTGCATTAGATAATGGAGTGGTGGTGGTGTAGTGGACTAAAGCACTGAACTGGTAAACAAAAGGTTGTTGGTTTAATCCCCACAGCCATCACCATTGTGTCCTTGAGCAAGGCACTTAACTCCAGGTTGATCCAGGGGGATTGTCCCTGTAATAAGGGCACTGTAAGATGCTTTGGATAAAAGCGTCTGCCAAATGCATAAATGTAGATAACAAAATATCAAACAAGTGGCACTTATTTTGAAGAAAGCACACTTATTAAAACAATTCACAAAAAGAAGTCAAGATTTGAAATAATAAAACATTACATATGCTGTTTAAAATTTAGACACAAATATTTTTACACTTTGTGGTTGTCAAACACTAGTGGAACTCCACCTGGTTACTCTGTTAGGACACCTGTGTGAACTTGAGGGGAACTGACTTCATACATCCACTAAATATCACCAAGACACCAGCTGATTAAAAGTCATTGAGCAAAAATGGCTCAGAAAAGTGATTTGGCTTTTTTCTGAAAAAGCTACAGCAGCATTTAAGCACAGATGACACTTGCTATCATATTTTGTTATGTAATGCAACGTTTTTCAGACATTTTAAAGTGTGACTCTAGTGTCCAAATCCTTTGTGGGGCCACTGTATATTTTCAGTGAGAGTTCAGGAGTGAGTGTTTATCTGTCCACCCATCCATTCATTTATCCTATATTGCCTTAGGACAGTAAACACACTGTGCCAAACTAATTATTATCTTTCCCAGCCTCTCTGAGTTATGGATTGTGTATTATTGTGTGTGTATTTGAGGATGTGAGTAAATGTGTGTGTATGTATCTTTGTGCTCTGTAAGAAGTCTTGAGCTTTTGGCGTGTGGGTAAAAAGCAATAAAACAACAACACTATTCACTATTCACAATTCACTGTTGAATAATTTATGTTCTCCAAGCTGATAAAAAGAAACTGTCTTTCAGCAGTAGTCACTCTCAGACTGATCTAACAGTGAATTCATAAACGGTAGGTTGACTTTTCATTAGCTAAAATCAGTCTATCAAAATTAGAAACACTGCCCCCAGTGGCCAAAACGGTAAGTGTTGTTGGGCGTATGGGCATGCGAGAGTTCCATTTTTCAGGTGTAATGTCCACAGAGGGGCGCCAAAAGCGAGATGTGAAGCGAGATGTTTTCAGCTATACAGGATGTAACACAGTGAAGAGGAATGCATATTTTATACTGTATATTAAACTTTCTGTTTATCATGAGATTATAAACATACAATGTTATTTATGAATACATTTTTTTATTATTATTATTATTTGGTGGGATTTCTGGAAAATTAGACCAATTTTTTGCAATTAGTCCACAGCATGCGTGAACTATACCCCCAACCCAAACCTAAACCTAACCATTAGTGGAGTAAAAATTTGCAACCTCCGAATCGCACTCGTCACTGATTATGCAAATTAGATTACTTTCTGGCTTCAATGCATGATCTAAACCTGGGTCTCCAACACTGCTGACGCAGTTGCATCACAAGGGAAGTTAAATGCACCAGGTATTGAAATGTTGTTGAATGTATGGGCATGTGTGAACTCTGTCCACAGAGTGGCGCCAAAAGAGAGTTGTATTTTTAGTTGTAAATTATGTAATACAATCAACAGGAATGCATATTTTATTCGACCCCCTTAACCCAAACCCTAAACCTAAATGTCAGTGGAGTAAAAATTTAATCTTTGACAGAAAATGCAACTTCTGAACTGCACTCGTCATTGTTTATATGAATGCGATTATTTTCTCAGTATTACTTTCAGCAGTGCTAGTGGAAAATGTATTCATGCATGACTTGATGCAAAAATGTCTGATGGGTGACGGTGCTTGTCAGTAAAGGCTCCAATATAAGTTTGGAGAAGTTCTTCTTCATTCTTCATTCAGGGGTAAAAAGAAGTTCTAAATAACCAAGAAATGGCATACAGTTTGCGAATATTCAGACACCCGCCACACCGCTGTGGGTGTTTAGAAGTACATTTAAATATGAGGACTTTACATGTAAAACCTAAACTAATGTGACATTAAAACATGCTATCAGTGACTTTATGCCTCATTCTATGAGAAGAATTCACATGAGGTCAGTAAAAGAAGCTGTTTTAAACACTCGATGATGATTTAAAGTAATATGTATTTATGCAGTAGAAAATGTTAAATGTTTCTTTTTTAGATAGATTCTGAATTCATGGCGTTAATGCGCTAACACGCGGCCATAATATGCACCAATTACATTTTAACAAACCACCGAAACAAATGCAAAAACACCTTCTTTTTGGCCTGATTTTGTTCTAAATGACATGCTTCTTCGATTTCGTATAAAGTATATCGGGGCCTTAATTCGGCAGTATGGGGTTGATTTCAATGTACATTAACTATCGAAAACAAAAATTACCTGTGTATTACATGTTAGTGGTTGCACAGCTGAGATGTAAAAACTGCACTAGAAGTCAAGTCATCGACAGGAACGTTAAAGGAATATTCCAAGTTGAATACAACTTAAGATCTATGGATACCATCTTTAGCAAATATTTTAGTTTAAACATTATTTATTCAGTAAAAAAAAATTTTTTTTGAATATGTAGTCCAAATCTGGGGTTTTCAAACTTTTTAAAAAAATATTACGGGTTCAACACAAGTTAAGCTCAATCAAAAGCATTTGTGGCATAATTTAGATTAACACAAAAATTAATTTAGACTCATCCCTCATTCACAAAAAAAAAAAAAAAAGCAAAAATCTGAGATACAGTGAGGTTCTTACAGTGGAAGTGAATGGGGCCAATCCGTAAACATTAAAATACCCACTGTTTCGAAAGTATAGCTACAATACGTAAACAATATGCATGTTAACATGATTTTAATGTGATAAAATTGGTTACTAATCTTTTCTGCTTAAAGTTATAGCCAATTTTACAACTTCAATGATGACATAACACCATAAACCCTGTAATCCTGCAAAAAGGATGATCACTGCTCAAATAAGTTTTAACAGAGGAATTAATGTACGTGTTTTCATAAAATTATTAGCTTCATATTTCTTCCTTTAAGTCTGTGGGAAAAATCCCACTGACTTACATTGAAGGAATGAATCTGAATCATATCTTGAGACTTGGGTGGGCTCTTTTGACTGGGCCAATAAACACTGAAATATCACCTAAATGGACAAGTTATATACCAAATGAAAGCTCACATTCTCAGGAATGTGACTGTACTGTAAATACAGTGTATTTTGTTGCCCTAAAACCACAGTTCAAAAAGATTTTCAAAAGAATCACAAGGTGAAATATGATTTATTTAAGTCATCAACCACAAACAACTCTTTTATGTGCAAATCACTGCTGCTGAAAGCCCCAAATAGCTAAAAACTTTATATCAGCTTTTACCTTAGGCAGTTTTCTAAAAAAATTACCCATTTTTTACTTGTCTGTGAGCTTGCTTGGCTGAATAATCCAATGTTATATCTTAGATGTCCAGAACAAAATATGCCATCCAGAAGGAAAAGCGTGCTAAACAAATCATCAGAAAAATATGTTTTTGACTACTGATGATAAAATGTTATCGCCGCTGTAGTTCCTCCCGCTCACCACCAGAGGGCTCCATCACCTGAGTATTGACTCTAACTCTCTGGACTCCATTTCCCATAATCCATGTACCTGGCACTGATTACCTCCTCACCTGTTGCCTAGCTACTCAGCTATTTAAGACTCACTCTCACTCTCTGTCTTGATGTCCCATTGTACCAGAGCGATGATCATTGTGGGTGGTAAGATGGGTTTTTCAGTTGGAGCTTGAAGCGAGTATTCATATTGGCGAGAGAGAGCATCGGCCTTGACATTTTTAGAGCCGGGACGATATGTGACTGTGAAGTTGAAGCGTGTAAAAAATAGCTCCCATCTTGCCTGTCTAGGGTTGAGTCTCTTGGCTGAACATAAGTACCCTAGGTTCCGATGATCCATCAAGACGAGGAAAGGATGTTTGGCTCCCTCCAACCAATGACAGCATTCATCAAATGCTGCTTTCATGACTAATAATTCTCGATTCCCGACATCATAGTTCTGTTCAGTGGGGCAGAGTTTGCATGAGTAAAAGGCACATGGGAAGAGTTTTGGAGGTGTACTGTACCACTGGGAGAGGATGTCTCTGATACCAGTGTTAGAGGCATCTACTTCAACAATGAATGGACGATCAGGGTGAAACGTACTTTGAGATACTGGAAGGATTGGAGAGCAGCTGGAGTCCACGAGAGCCGAGAGTTCTTCTTCTTAAGCTTTGACATCAGAGGTACGGCCACAGTAATGAAACCTCTTATGAAGCACCTGTAGAAATTGGCAAAACCCAGGAAACATTGCAGTTCCTTTATTGTAATAGGTTGTGGCCATTTCAAAACTGCTCTTACCTTGTTATCATCCATCGCCATGCCCTCTGGGCTGATGACATAGCCTAGAAATGATATTGATGTTTGATGGAACTCACATTTCTCAGCCTTGGCATACAGTTGATGGGTGATGAGATGTTGCAGAACAGCTCGGAAGTGCTTGACATGCTCTTCATAAGTGTTAGAGTAGATGAGGATGTCATCGATATAAACAATTACCCCTTGATTCAGCAAGTCTCCGAAGACATCATTGATGAAGGCCTGAAACACTGATGGACTACTGACCAATCTGAAAGGCATGACCCAGTATTCAAAGTGCCCTGTGCTGGTTGAAAAAGCTGTCTTCCACTCATCCCCCTCATGAATGCGGATGAGATTTTAGGCGCTGCAAAGATCGAGTATGGTGAAAGTTCCTCCTCAATGTATGACTTCATAGCCTCAGACTCAGGTTGGGACGATGCGAAAATTCTGCCTCGTGGAGGTGAGGAACCAGGTAGTAATTCTATGGCACAGTCATCAGAGCAGTGAGGAACTACAGAGGTGGGATTCATGACAGATCTGTAATGATGAGTCAGCAGAGTTGGGATCCATGTGCAGCTTTATTAACAGTAAACGTAGTAATATAGACAGGCAGGGGTCAATCACCAGTAATAGTAGTATCCAAGGTAAATCAGAGAGATAGTCACAAAACAGGCAAGAGGTCAGGGCAGGTGGCAGGCATTCACAGGTAATATCCAGGTAAACAAAGCAGTAACAGTGGGCAGTCAGCAAAGGGTCAGTACAGGGTAAACAGTCCAGGATCATACACCGGTTAGGCAGTAAATACAGATAACACTCAGAAATGTCAGCCAGGGCAAAACAAGACTTTGCAAAGACAGAGAGTGAGAGTGAGTCTTAAATAGCTGAGTAGATAGGCAACAGGTGAGGAGGTAATCAGTGCCAGGTACAGGGATTATGGGAAATGGAGTCCGGAGAGTTAGAGTCAGTACTCAGGTGATGGAGCCATCTGGTGGTGAGCAGGAGGAACTACAGAGGCGGGATTCGTGACAGTTATATATCATCACAAAGGGGAGGATCTCAGCTTTCTGATGACACATAGATTGAACTTCTAGTCTCTAGGCTGAGATATTCTATGAAATTATGGGGGTGGTGCATGAACTAAAATATTAGACTGAATGTCTATGGACGAGCACATCTTTGAGGGCTAAAATGCATTAGAGCGCCACCTGCATTTCAGATCTGTGAATTGTGATACAATGTGATAGAGAAAAACAATTCTAGTGCTTGCTGCCATCTATTGGAATGAAATAAGACTTTTCAATTTGAGGTAGAGTGAACAGAACCAGAATTACATGTTTACAAAGTTAGGACAACAATATATACAGTGGTGGCCAAAAATATTGGCATCCTTGGTAAATATGAGCAAAGAAGTCTGTGAAAAAAAAATCTGCATTGTTTATACTTATGATTGTTTATTCAAACAATTAACAAATATCTAACTTTTAATTGAAGTAAAACAATTGATAGAGGGGAAATATCTCAATATTAAATAAATATTTTTCTCCAAAACATGTTGGCCACAATTATTGGCACCCCTAGAAATTCTTATGAGTAAAATATATCTGAAGTATATTCCCATTCATATTTTTATATTATTAGTGCACTTGGGTGACTAGGAACATTAAATTGTACAGCCATGACTTCCAGTTTCACAGGGGCATAAACTTGAGGTAACACACAGGCCAAATTCCCTTAGTCATCCATCACAATGGGTAAGACTAAAGAATATAGTTCTGATGTATGGCAAAAGGTTGTTGAGCTTCACAAAATGGGAAGTGGCTATAAGAAAATAGCTAAAGCATTGAAAGTGCCCATTTCCACCATCAGGGCAATAATTAACAAGTTCTATTCAACTGGAGACCTTAAGAATCTGCCTGGAAAAGAATGTGTCTCTATATTGTCTCCACGCACAGTGAGGAGGATGGTTCAAGTGGCCAAAGAATCTCCAAGGATCGCAGCTGGAGAATTGCAGAAATTAGTTGGGTCCTGTTCAAATGCGACCGGGTTCTATGGTCAGATGAAACAAAAATAGAGCTTTTTGGCAGCAAACACCACAGATGGGTTTGGCACGCATTGAGATGAAGAAGTACCCAATGCCCACGGTTAAATGTGGAGATGGATCTTTAATGTTGTGGGGCTGTTTTTCTGCCAGAGGTCCTGGACATCTTGTTTGGATACATGGCATCATGGACTCTATCAAATACCAACAGATAAAAAATCAAAACCTGGCTGCCTCTGCCAGAAAGCTTACAATGGGCCCTGGTTGGATCTTCCAGCAGGACAAGGATTCAAAACAAACACTGATCCAAAAATCAACATAAAAATGGTTCACTGACCACAAAATCAAGGTTCTGCTATGGCCATCCCAGTCCCCTGGTCTGAACCCCATAGAAAACCTGTGGGGTGAACTGAAGAGGAGAGTCCACCGACATGGACCTCTGAATTTGAAGGATCTGTTGAGATTCCAAATGGACTCAGATCACTTGCCATGTGTTCTCCAACCTCATTAGGCATTATAGGAGAAGACTCAGAGCTGTTTTCTTGGCAAAGGGAGGTTGCAAAAAGTATTGAATAAAAGGGTGCCAATAATTATGGACAATACGTTTGGGAAAAAAAATATTTATTTAATAATGAGATATTTCCCCTGTTTCAATTGTTTTACTTCAATTAAATGTTAGATTTTTGTGATTTATTTTAATGTGAGATCAAAAGGATAAACAATGCAGATTTTGTTTCACAGCCTTCTTTGCTCATGTTTACCAAGGGTGACAACATTTTTGGCCACAACTGTATATATATATATATATATTGCTTATATACAACAGTTCAATGAACAAGTAAATTTAAAAAAATTAGGAAAAACTGAGTACGGTCATAAAAACGCATTGGTGCTTGAAACTACATTCTTACGCGATGGATCAGAATCTGCCACTGCTGGTTCAAACCAAATGATGCATTCAAGCCTTTGTTAGTAATTCAAAAATGTCACTTCAGAACTAGTATCACGGTTTGGGCTGTTTCTAACAAGTTATTGGAGAAACAAGAATGTGTGTGTGTGTGTGTGTGTGTGTGTGTGTGTGTGAGAGAGAGAGAGAGAGAGAGAGAGAGAGAGAGAGAAAAGAGAAAGAGAGAGAGAGAGAGAGAGAGAGAGAGAGAGATGGAGCATGTGCCATCACCTGTTGCCACTCCCAAGCAGAGATGCTGTAGTGGTAAAGTCAGCTTTCTGAAGATAATGTCATTTTGGTCAAATTCATCCTATGTTCTCTGTCGAAAAATAGCCATCCAAGTGGGGGTATTCCTCTATAGTTCGCAGTAGTTGGTGCGCAAGAGTCATTCACTATAGAAACCGCAATCTCCTCCGCCATTTTGAACAGCACGTCCTCTCCAATAAACTCCGGTAAGAGGTCAGCGCCTTGAGTTTGTGTAATTAATCAGTCTGTTGTGTCTCTCAGCTGTGATGAGCCTTAATGCTGAAGTTGTTAGTTTAAAGCCGTTTAAAGCTTTTTCCTAGCTTTAATAGTGTAGTAGTAATCTAAGCGATCACGTAGTGCTGATGAATGAAAACGCTGACTCACTTCACACTTCACCTGGCTTATATTACACACAAAAATGGTCTTTTGCTGCCACTTGCTGGCTAAAATATGTAATTTCACTAAATTAAAGGTAAAGAGACACATATAGCTCTTAACTTATCTGCACTGCTCTATCACTTTAGTTTAGAATGACACGAACACAAGAGAGTGATACAAACAGTGAAGCGCCAAAGTGCTGATGGTGTGAAACCATCAGTACTCATGGAACGTCTCACGTCCAATCAGAATCGAGGACCGGAACTAACTGTTGTGTGTGTGTGTGTGTGTGTGTATATATATACGGTATATTAAACTTCATGTTTATCATGAGATTACAAACATACAATGTTATTTATGAATAATTTGAGTCTTTTTTATTATTATTATTTGGGGGGATTTCTGGAAAATTAGACCAATTTTTGGCAATTAGTCCACAGCATGTGTGAATGGTGAGCTTTTAAATTTGAGTGTGAAAAATTGCAGGCGGCCGCCCAAAAATGCACAAGAGTTTAAGGGGTTAATATAAACAGTCATGATCTCAATGCTGTAGCCAAGATAACAAGAAAATATGATCTACAAAATGTAGAATGCTCCCAAATAGACATTACTTACAGTTCTATTTTCATTCCCATTTGGAGTGTAAATGAAATGGAAGTGGCTGTGTGCAGTGAGGTAATAAAATATGCCCTGTATAATCTGACATTATGGATAGAGCAATAAGAAATAATGATGATGAAAACCATTATTTTGGCTGCATAGATATATATGCATGTCAAGAACATGTCCAGGTCACATTTTAAGAAAACATTATTACTTATATTTTGCTTAAAGAAAATGAAGCCTATTTTTAAGGACAATTACAATGTTTTGCATTATAATGTTATGTTCATGACTATTTATTAAGACATTTCTGTACTGCAAAAGGCTCATTCTCATTGAGAATAATGGTAATTACAAAGAAATTCAAAAGTGAAACATCCAGATGCATTACAGTAATATGAATTTGGGATGTGCTTAATTGCTATTAAAAAGAATACAAAAGATTCATAATGGTCCTAAAGAATAAGCAGCAAAATATCACTTATTATAAATAAAATCTTTGGATTTTGCTGTGAAATGTGTCCCGAACATGTTTTCATGAGATTTTTTCATCAACTTATATCAACATACATACATACATACATACACTGATGAGCCAAAACATTATGACCACTACAGCCTAATACTGTAGTGGTCATCCGCGTGCTGCAAAAACATGGACTCTACAAGACCCCTGAAGGTGTTCTGTGGAATCTGGTACCAAGACATTAGCAGCAGATCCTCCAAGTCCTGTAAATTGCGAGGTGGAGCTGCCATGGATTGGACTTGTTGGTCCAGCACATCCCATAGATTCTCAATCGGATTGAGATCTGGGGAATTTGGAGGCCAGGGCAACACCTTCAACTCTTCATCGTGTTCCTCAAACCATTCCCGAACAATGTGTGCAGTGTGGCAGGGTGCATTATCCTGCCATGATGCCACTGCCATCAGGGAATATTGCTGTGAAGGAGTGTACCTGGTCTGCAATGATGTTTAGGTAGGCGGCACGTGTCAAATTGACATCCATATGAATGGTCGAACGCAGGGTTTCCCAGCAGAACATTGCCCAGAACATCACACTCCCTCCACCGGCTTGTCGTCTTCCCATGGTGCATCCTGGTGCCATCACTTCCCCAGGTAAATGGCGCACACATACACGGCCATCCACGTGATGTAAAAGAAAACAGTGACTCATCAGGACAGGATACAGGAAAGCCTTCATTGCCCTCACGGATCGATGAGCCTTGGGCGCCCAACACCCTGTTGCCGCTTTGTGGTTTGTCTCTTATCAGACCACTGTCGGTAGGTACTCACCACTGCTGACCGGGAGCACCCCACAAGCCTTGCCGTTTCAGAGATGCTCTGACCCAGTCATCTGGCCATAACAATCTGGCCCTTGTCAAAGTCGCTCAGGTCTTTACTCCTGCCAATTTCTCCTGCATTCAACACGTTGACTACGAGAACTGATTATTCGCATACCATCTAATCTACCCAGACCTTGACATGTGGGCTTGTTAGGAGATGATCAACATTATTTGCTTCACATGTGAGTTGTGATAATGTTTTGGCTCATCTGTGAATATCAAAAATATCAACTGTATGTAGAAAACAAAAGAAAGGAACTTTTACAGAAACCTCTGACAGTAGCCTTCACACGCAGAAGGTGACATGCATCATATGGAATGCATGCTTTTGGACAAAGTAACCGTGATGTAGCCAGCGTTCTTCATCATGAAGCTGATCATATAGCTGATGTGAGCAGCAAAGGAATCATTTTGGCCTCTGCAGTCCCTCTGTGCTTCCAATCGACCGTGCAGATAATTAAACAATGCTTATCAGAGGAGCAGTAATAATGAGGGACTTGGGCAGGAGAATGCATTTAAACCACAGCTTTACTCTGACCTCTGTGAACTGATTTGTTGTCATGTTAGATAATGACATATTAAGGCATAATCACTTGATTCCATTTAACTCTGGTAGGATTATGATTTGCCTCTGACTGCCAGTGTCAGAAATCATCTTTTTTATTAAGTCTAGAATGAAGGCATTTTTTTCAAACCATGCAGCATGTCATCCATTTATGTCAAATAATTAACATTTTAAAGTAATAGTTCACCCAAAAATGCTAGAAAGTGGAATCGAGCTTAAAATCATGATTTAAATATATTTTTGTTAGCATTATTTCCATGGTTAATTTCGGACCCTGTTAACAGGCTAACATCCTGTTTAACATCTCCATGTTCCATGGATTAATGAAAGTCATACGGGTTTGGAACAACATTAGGGTAAGTAAATGATAACAGATTTTTCATTTCAGCTGAACTATCCCTTTAAGCAAATATTCGCCAGTCCGTTAAACATGGTCAAG
The DNA here is from genome assembly GCF_019703515.2 of Myxocyprinus asiaticus. NCBI lineage: Eukaryota > Metazoa > Chordata > Actinopteri > Cypriniformes > Catostomidae > Myxocyprinus > Myxocyprinus asiaticus. Next base: position 4,364,281 of record NC_059367.1, on the reverse strand, counting down.
ACAATAGACTTGACAGTAAAGCCCCAGACCACAGACAACGCCCTCAGTGAAAGATGTGATGGATCAGTGGTTCAGCATCTAAATCGATACCTCCACCCACCCTGTCTCACAGCCTTAAATAAGACCACCATCCACCATCACAATCCATATATTGACTCCTATTGTGAAAGTAAACCTTTTTTCACCCTTGCAGTTTCATGGTGCAGTCGACCGTTTCAGGGTGATTGTGGGGCGAGTCCATCGGCTAGATGCCGTAATTAACGCTGATGCACCAGAATGGGGCCATTACCAAACTCATCACCGACGCTATGTGTTATGAAACAGTCTGCCTAAAAAGGGTTGTACATCTCTGTCCTGGAACAAATCCACCTAATCCCCATAAAAAAGGACAAAACAAGAGGACTGAAGCTTAAAAATTTGTTGGATCAACCTTTATCCCTCCATGCCCTGCTGAGAAGACCAGCCTAGAACAGCAAAAATAGAAAAAAATGCTGGTCATCTATTATTCTAGTGAAGCTTGTTGACAAATTAAGTCTTGCTGGTTAAGAAACTAGCCTACTATCAAGCTCAATATCGGCAATACCAATACTGATTTACCTTTTGTACATTTATTTTTGTGTGTGTTTGAATTATGGGAATAAAATGGGTCATTTTTAAAGTATTTAATGACTGATACGATACAGATTATCTTTGTGTTTAAGTGTCCGATAACTGATATGCAATTCTTGATTTATTTCTGCTTTTATGTACATTTACAACTTAATCTAATATTACGCACAGTCTGCAGAGAATTAATTAGACTAGTTTTAGTTCCAATATACACTTGTTAAAAGCCCCTCACTTAATTAATCTGTAAACCCTATATTAAAGAACTATTATCTGATTAAGTAGAAAAAGTGTAAATATTGGTTTAAAATATCAGTCAAACCGATTATCGGTCTATCTCTAGTCATTTTACATATATTATTTGAAAGCCATATTTTATTTTATTTTACATTTAGAGACCTAAATGGAACATTATCATACTTTTGTAATGTATTTTTGTATTAACAACAATTACAGAACATTATCAATGTTTTAACAACTTATAAATGCAGATGTGGGTCAACAATTACCCAGCAGCTAGTTTTTAAGACATAAGTTTTACATAAAGAGGTCTTTTCATTTCACACTCCAGGTATTTCTCAATTAAGGTGTCTTTGATCATGTGTACTGACTTTTTTTTTCTTCTTTATATCGTTCATTATTTCTGAGTGTTAATGTAAAACTAGCACCCATTCAACGCAACTGTTTGCTAATTTTTTCTCTCTCCCCTTTTCTCCCCAATTTGGAATGCCCAATTCCCAATGCGCTCTAAGTCCTCGTGGTGGCGTAGTGACTCGCCTAAATCCGAGTGGCGGAGGATGAATCTCAGTTGCCTCCATGTCTGAGACTGTCAATCCGTGCATTTTATCACGTGGCTTGTTGAGTGCGTTACCGCGGAGACCTAGCGCGTGTGGAGGCTTCACGCTATTCTCTGCGGCATCCACGCACAACTCACCACGCTCCCCACCATGAGCGAGAACCACATTATGGCAACCACGAGGAGGTTACCACATGTTACTCTACCTTCCCTAGCAACCAGGCCAATTTGGTTGCTTAAGAGACCTAGCTGGAATCACACTATTTGCTCATTTTTATTTATTTATTTTTTTGCTTCGAAGCTTAGGATACTAATTCATTTGAATGGTAATTTAATAATAAAATCACTAAATAGTAAATAAAAAATGTTATGTGAGGATTGATCCTCTTGATAATCCATATGACTCCAGTGGTTTAATCCATTTCTTCTGAAGCGATCCAATCAGTTTTGAGTGAGAAAAGACCAAAATGTAACTCCTTTTTCACTATAAATCTTGAAATATGTATTAGTATTAATGCTTAAAGGGATAGTTCATCCAAAAATGAAAATTCCCTCATCATTTACTCACCCTCATGCCATCCCAGATGTGCATGACTTTCTTTCTTCAGCAGAACACAAACAAAGATTTTTAGAAGAATATCTCAGCTTTGTAGGTTCATACAATGCAAGTGAATGGTGGACAGAATTTTGAAGCTCCAAAAACCATATAAAGGCAGCATAAAAGTAATCCATACGACTCCAGTGGTTAAATCCATATCTTCAGCGATATGATAAGTGTGGGTGAGAAACAGATCAATATTTAAATCCTTTTTTACTGTAAATCTCCACTTTCAAGCAGCCCTCCAAAGCACTCTCCTCTCCTAAGAGTTCTTCTTCTTTTGGCAATTTGCATTCTTCGTACATTTTGCCACCTACTGGGCAGGGAAGATCATTTATAGTAAAAAAAGGACTTAAATATTTATCTGTTTCTCACCCACACCTTTAACATAGCTTCTGAAGACATGGATTAAACCACTGTCGTATGGATTACTTTTATGCTGCCTTTATATGGTTTTTGGACCTTCAACGTTTTGGACCCCATTCATTTGCATCGTATGGACCTACAAAGCTGAGATTTTCTTCTAAAAATCTTAATTTGTGTTCAGCAGAATAAAGAAAGTCATACACATCTGGGATGGCATGAGGGTGAGTAAATGATGAGAGAATTTTCATTTTTGGGTGAACTAACGCTTTAAGTATCCTTAAAGCTGGTCTCTTCTGCAGTAATTCTCTATTGGTTTTGCTTCAGGACCCAGGTTTTACTCTGGACATCAAGTGACCCAACAGAGTAGCAAAATTGAATTTCAACGGTTTCGTACTCTCAGGAGCCAATAATTCACTGCCCAAAACATAATGTGGTCAGCACAAGCTTATTCTTAATGCAAGTCAACTTGTATTTATTGAAGTCTGGGTAGTTTTATTAATGTTTTTTGAGGATGAGGGCAGATCACAAAACCCATCCATGTTGGAATCTGTCTAAATTGGTCAGATTCTACCAACTGACAGATGAATTTGCATCAAAATACAGTAGAGTTTGATTGGATGCACTGCCTTTGGCATCAACAACAATTAATATGGGAAGCATTTTCTCCATGCATGATTACATGGTTAGTTGCATTTTATTAGCATTATTTGCTGTCCGCAACCCTATCAGAACTACCCACCAGTTGAGAAGACAAATGGAAGATAAAGAGACGTAAAGAAAAGAATGGCATCTAACTGTCAATATCAGCAAGATAAATCAAATACTGTTTATTCTTTTATCCACCAGGGAACTAATTATTTCAGATTCTCTAATTAGAGGAGCTCATTAGATGGAGAGTGGTCACTATTTTGATTGTGTTGTTTACGGCAGGCTGCCTTTGAGTTTGGTGGGTCTTCAAAATTACCTTAACATGAGTCATTTCTCAACTTTTTCTCTCAATGCAAAACATCAGAGAACCAGGAAAAAAACATGCGTCTGCTGTTGCACAAATTATTTTTCAAGTTTGAGGAATTAAGTTTCTCTTGTATTTCGAAAGAATTCAGAGACATTACAAACTAAAAAGTATCATGGTAATCCCAATTTTTATTTTTTTATTTATTTATTTATTTTTGGATATTTTAGTTTTATGGTATTTTTTAAAGTATCCAAGTAACCATGGTTTTATATATAAAATTAATGTAATATTTATATTACTATAATATAATAATATTTGGACCACAGATGATATTTACGTTGTTAGAGGGGAATGAATACACTTTGCATAAGTGAAATATTAAGTCAACGTGAAATCAAAATGGACCCTAATTACTTTATTAATGCATATTATTGGTCTAATTGAATTATTCCAAATTAAAAAAAAAATTTTTTAACGTACATTAATGACTTATTCTCTGAGAAAGAATAATGTAGAGTCAGAGTGTTACAGTCGACTGCATTAGTCCCCAATCATTGCCCCTGTGCGATTTTTATTTAAGAAAATAGAATTTAGTTTGAGGCTTTCAAAGTCTCAAAACTTTAGACAGCAAGAAAAATATTGTACATTAAAAAAAGTATTTTATATCTTAATATCAGTTTGCTTTCACGTTTTTCGTGCTCCTGATATACCATATATAAGGCCTCCAGTTTTGATTTTCTGTACTTCACCAAATAATCTTTTAACTACATACATTATATATGTTTTATAAAACGTTCTTACTGTTTACTGATTCTACATGAATCATTCAGTACGAAGGACAGTTTGTAATTAAAGTTTTATTAAATTATCTAAAATAGATTTTCTCGTTTTTATTCAAGGGGTACTGTTTGTTTTCAATGATAAAGCGCCATCATGTGGTATTGTGTCGTTAACGTCATGCGCACTTATGGAATATACCCGGAAGACACCAGTAGAGTGCGCATGCGTGGTTTAATGTTAACCCGGAGGACACCAATAGGGGGCGCATGCGTGGTTTAAGGTTAACCCGGAAGACACCTTTATAGGGCGCATTAGTGGTTTTTATCCAGAAGTGTTAGGTTTGTAACAGTAATCTCGTGTGTCTGTCACAAGCTGATATAAAATGATATTTTCATTTAATTATAGTTTATAATGACCTCATTGCTTTAAAACAAAAACATATATTAATTTTCTTGTGACTGCTACTGGGAAAATCGTCATCAGTCTGTTTTGAAAGCTCAAGCTCAAGATCAAGGTTGAGGTAATATAGCGACCAAAACAAAACACAGTAAAAAAAAAAAAAATGATTATATCTTTTAAATATGTACATTTACATTAATGGGTCTGCATCTTATTTTAATAATGTATTACATAGATAACAGGTATCTACATACCCAGTAGAGTAACATGCCTGGTTATTGTTTGCATTGAACATGTTTATGTTTGTGATGGTGTTTGAAATGTATGTGCTTTTGAATCAGGTGAAGAAACTCGGAGACAGTGTGAAGATGCCAACTCGAAACACTGTCAACAGTGGAGTTAAATACTCCAAACTGGCCAGTGATGATGGATACATTGATCTCCAGGTGGGATAGAGAGAGTTTCCAATGCACTTGCATACATAAGTCAGTGTATTGTACTAAATAATAATCTTTTTCAGGTATCTGTATTGCCTGTCTGTCTGTTTTTACATTATATGCACATATCTACATTGTAGATGTCTATCTGCCTTTTTATTTGTATAAGTACAGTATGTATGCATGTGTCTGTGTGCCTGTGTATGTGTCTTTCTGTGTATTTGTCTATATACTGTATGTGTCTATGTAACTTACTTTCTACATATATGATGTATGTCTATTGTGTCTGTTACAGAGGTATATGTCATTTCTGTGGTGCATATAGTAATGTGCCTCTCTAAGCTTGCATGCATCCTTATATTATATTTCATAAAACATACAAATATAAAAATGTAGCACATCTAAATTATTGCTAAATTTAAACTTTTATTTAAACATTTTACTGTGATTATAATTTGAAAGGCTATATCATTGTGTCATTTTCTCTTCTCAGTTTAAGAAGAGCCCACCCAAAGTCCCTTACAAAGCCATCGCCCTGGCAACGGGTCTCTTCCTCATTGGCTCCATACTGATCATTTTCGGAGCGCTCCTGTTAGCAGGATACTTTGAAGTTAATGATGTGAGTGCTGTAACACATTACCATAGCTTTATGCTTTTCCTTTCATGTTTGACTGTGCCATTATTAACTTGTCATTCAGATACCCACAAAGGTTCTTCTGCATGTGTTAGTGTGTATTAATTTGATTTCATGTACCTCATAGTCATCAGAAGTATGTGCACCATAAATTAATTTTCCGTATGTTGTGCATCTTAAAGACCGACTTCCTTTCAAACACCCATCTGCAGTTCTGTACTTTTCAAAGTTCAAAGGTTTTGTATGGTCATGCAAAACCTGAACATATCAGGAATTTTAAAAATAGTTTTTTCCAGGTCTCGAAAAAGAGTAATACAATGCATAAAGAATTTAATACAATTCTAGAATAGTCATGGATATTTTTTACGGCGCCCCCTTAGAGGACAGGCGGGATTTTTAAAAAAACAGTTTTGCGTTTGTGTTCCCTCGCAATATGTTTTGCGTACCCTCGCAATAGTTTGTTCCAGGGTTCCCGCGAATCCTTAAATAGTCTTAAAATGTCTTAAATTCAGTTTCCCAAAATCTAAGGTCATAAAAAGTCTTAAATAATACAACAAAAGTCTTAATTATCATTTAAAGTATCATATTATCATAATACGTTTTGGGGCAGAAAGACAGTTGGTTTGTATGTGCGAGGAACAGCAGCCGGTGGAGTTTCTGGTGCCCCCCTAGGGTAAGATGGTGCCCCCGTTTGGAGTAGGTGCACTACGTAGACTGCATGATATGCATATAGGAAGCGGCAGTACTGGTCAGTAATACTACATTTAAGATGAATAATACCAAGAAGTTGACCATATTCAGATGGTCCCTTACCACATCCTTCACAGTTTTAGCAATAAATGCTTATGAAATTATTAATAATGAAAAGTGTATATCCTTTCTTATATGCTGAGAACTTTCCTGACCCATGACTTATAAAAAAATATAATCATTTTTATTTATTCGATTTTATTTATCTTCTTTATGTATACATCTGTGTTAGATTGCATGTATTTTTATGTTTCTTTGTTATTTACTTTATTTAAATTATTTGTTTTTTTCCTTCTTCAGCACTTCTTGTCTTCATGACTCAGTGGTTGTATTCATACATTGTTGGATCTGTGTAATTTTGTACATCTTATTGAACATTTATATTGAACCTCCTGTTTTTCAATTAAAAAATATGTGGACTTTTCAGATGATCCATTACCACACCCTCCACAGTATTAGCACGTTTCAGCAGAATGTATGTACTTTTCAGAAGACCCCTTACACACCATATAAAACATATCCAACTTATGTCATTGTTAAAGTAACGATCTGGAACGATTTCACCGTTACGCCATCTTTATCTAGTAATTGCAAACCACTGGAAAGTTCGTGAAAATGCATTCGTTAAAAAGTGTGAGAAGCAAATGGCAAAATCATCTTATTCCTCTAGTCTACCAGTAAGCTTTGCTGCTAAATGCATTAAAATGGTATTCATTCAGTCTACACAGCTGTTGATTTAGTAGCAGAATGCCATGAGATTATATACCTGCTGTGCACCTATAACACAAGGGTTACTCCCAGCAAGGTGTTCAGATTTACGAACCGTGCTCTTAAAGAACCCCTTTGTTTGCGGCCCGCCTCTTTTTCTGAGTAAGTCCTGATAATGGATGAAGTTCCCACAGTCATGAAAAACCTGGCTGTTGGGAAAATTCTCCCTGGAAATTCAGATGTCCTCTCAACGGAGCAAAACTGGTTCTGGCAGTCGTAACATTTACATTTATGCATTTAGCAGACGCTTTTAGCCAAAGCAACTTACAGTGCCCTTATTACGGGGACAATACCCCTGGAGCAACCTGGAATTAAGTGCCTTGCTCAAGGACACAATGGTGATGGCTGTGGGGATTGAACCAACAACTTTATGATTACCAGTTCACTGCTTTAATCCACTACACCACCAGCACTCCATAACCAAAGTAACGCTTTTCAATGAGCCTGAACAATCAATTATAGGTATTGCACTAATGCTTATTCTTAATAATAGTGCATTTTTGGACTATTTTGACATTATTGTTTTTATGTGAATACATAAAGGTACATTTCTAGTTTGTGACCCACATTTGGTTTTCGACCACTGAAAATGGGTCAAATTTTTATTTTTTTGGATGGAGCCACATTGAGAGCCCAATATCTCTGGGATTTAACAATATAGGGCTTTAAAAATGTTGATCCAAAAATGGAAGTTTGTTTTAAACCAGAATCTAAAAGGATATTAAGATATGTTTAACACTTCTGGAAATATAGGTACTCCAACTTTGGAAAACAACACAAAAAAATGCTTTTTTACAATGTTTGGACTCACACCATTGGCATATAATGCAACAAGGGGTGCTGAAGTCATCTAATTTTAGTAATATACCTACCTATCTCTGTGTAAAAATAAAATAATGATGCTGCCAACTTTCTAAGATTATTTTTTTATGTGTAGTTTTGCTCCAAAATTATAGGTGAAAATTGTCATTTTGACCCCCCTCTACAAAATAATGGATTACTCCGTAAATACTGATCCGTGGCATTTAATATTTTGGCTTTCATCAGTATTTATGTTTGTCTTTCACCAGTAAAAGAAAATAATTGTCTCTGCAGATTAAGTTGGCATAGAAGATTTTTATTATCCAAAAAAGTAGGTTTAGCAAGTTTATGTGCAAAATATATTAATCAGTAGATATCCAGTGGCCGTTTCTGAAGCACTCAGAAAATCACCTGTTTTTTTTTTTTAAACTGTTCCTTTCGTTAATGATCTGTAAATGTGTTAAACCCATCTGACATTTCCATCTCTCCTTCACTTACAGCATCGTGACCGCACCATTCCTGTCCTCATTATCGGGATCCTCGTTTTCCTCCCTGGTTTTTACCACCTGCGAATCGCCTACTACGCCTCCAAAGGTTACCGCGGTTATTCCTACGATGACATCCCTGACTTTGATGACTAAGCACACGGGGACGTCCTGTCAGCCTACTGATGTGAAAGAGATTTGAGTCTTCTTTGCATGCAGAGAGACACTGATATCTGCCGCATGTATGACAACACAGACTCATTTTGTTTTACATTTCATGTACTGGGAAAGTGGCTTGAATTCTTGAGCTAGTATAATTACTCAGGTGACGTGTTCAAAAGTGTTTTTAGGGATATTTCACCCAAAATGATAGCTTCAGTCAGCATGTATTTTTTGGGTGACCTAACCCTTTATTGCTGTGGTTTCTTCCGATCTGAAGCAGAGAGTAATTCTGTTCTTAATTACATGCAATGATTCCATGTTTAAATGTCATGTCACTGGATTTAACTTTTTTTATTATTATTATTATTATTATTATTATGTGAATTATTCCACTGCAAAGAATGATCTATGAAATTATTTTTAACCAATTTTTAGTTGTTTTCATGGTTGTACGGTTTTAGAAAACTTCAGAATTTATAAGTCTGAGGTTTAAAAAGAACCCTGAAAGTAAAATTACATTTACAGGAATGCTTCTTGTCAATTTGAGCCCACGTTTGGATTATAAGTGGATATGCACACAAAATATCAACATAACTGCATTAAAATTATTTTGTTTGGAAAAGCTTATTTTAAGACTAGAGCACAATTTGTTTTAGAGAGAATACATATTTATAGTTGAACTGAATAGTATGCTGGGTATATTTTTTATTAAGAATTTTGTATAAAAGTATACATCTTGTATAA